>NC_057811.1:53806985-53808740 GCF_018294505.1 Triticum aestivum
TGTTTTTCATTTAATTCTTTTTTGTTTGCTGGTATTTTACGATACTACATATTGTACATGTTATGCATATATATAAATAGATTTTCTCGTAAAACCGATCATATATATATAATCGAATGTCTCACAACCACCATTAATTATTCACACATACATATGTATATATATACAATTTCTCCTACATGTTGCCTTGGTGCCTTCGGAGCACGATGACAAGTGGTTCATGGGGGCGGTAGCGGGTAATAGTATTCTCCTTTGGGATCTATGACCGGGTCGAGCAAAAATCCCGCTATTTCCTCTTGAAGTGCTCGTATGCGCTCTGTTGGTAGGAGCTGGTCCCATACCTCTTTGAACTGTTAAGAAGGAGATCAATATGCATGTGTATTAGTTGTGTGACTAGATATCGACAATCATGTAAGATTTGTGAATAGTGTTCTCGCAAACGTACCCAGTCCTGTCTATCAGATCTGCTCCTTTCAGACGTCATCATGCGAATGTTCTCGCAAACGTAGTATGCACACACTTCAGTCCCCGGCGCCTGCTTCAGGGCCTTTACGAGAATAGAATTTAATCAGATAATAATTAATCAAACATGTTAATTAATTAATGGTATTGAAACAAGAATTAAAGAAATGGTAGCTAGCTAGCTAGTACTACTTAATTACTTACCTTGGGTTGATACCAACATAGCTTTTGTCGCCATTTTCCTGGAGTCACCTTGATGTACTTTGCCCAAGTCCTGCCCGCCGGCAAAGAAAATTAATAAAGGGGTTATTAAAAATAGTTCATATCAGGAAATGACGAACTAAATAGGCCGAGATATAGTTAATAATGATTGAAATAACCTGTCGACTATCCCCTTCACGATGTTGTAGTCACTATCTTTTTTAAGTAGTGAGTCCAGTACTTCAACTTTTCCTTCGTCAACTTTAATGTCTAACAAGATCTAGTGGAAGCTGCATGCGCATACGTTTGCATGTATAAATTAAGCCGGCATGTGCATAACACTAATCAACTATAACTCTAAACCCTATACACTTATTAACATCTAGCTAGTAAGCAAAAACAGAATTTGTAGTACAAGACAGTGTGACTCACTCGAAGTTGTAAGGAAGTAGTATATCTTCATTGCTATTGAGGCGCTTTAAGAACTCTACCATGTTTTTCTCTACATCTTGTCTACACCATTCCAATTTCCATGTGTATTCATTAACGGTATTTGCGTCAATGAACCCAATGCCATAGCTTCCAGCTTTTTTCATTTCATACATCTTCATCCTGCATAATACCACAGAAAAGAATATATAGTGAGGATATATAATTACAGGTAATTAATGATCAATCAATGAGCACTAGAGCTAGCTTGAGAGTTAAATTACAGAAAGAAATCACTTACAGACAATAGCAACTGACGATAGATTTGTCGAGTGCATCTTGATTGAATAACTGAAATAGTTCTGAATACTTAACGGACAGAGCTTTCTTATTGAAGTAATGATCTTCCTCGACTTGCACCATGAGGGACTCTCGATTGAAAATCTTGGTAGCAATTCATACATTCTCGTTGGGAGGTTCTTGACCTCCTCGGGCTCGACCAAAGGTTGGCCCCGGACATATTTCCGTTTTATTTCCTCCTCTCTAAGCGGAGACATGGGCTCGATATCGAGGAGTTGTCCAACAGTGATCTTGAGCATTTCAGCCTACATTATATGCTCCTCCGTTATTACCACATCGCCTAGCTCGGGAACGTAAACGGTT
>NC_057811.1:53809058-53812744 GCF_018294505.1 Triticum aestivum
CTGGGGAACGGTTTTCCCGCATTTTTTGACAGCTGCTTGTTGGCTCGAGCTCGAGCTCGCTTCTTTCTGTAGTCGTGCTCGATGGGCCTTCCTGATTTGGCGCTCATAGTCTGAGTCAACAGGCTTGGGAGCTGGTGGTCTAGCCATACGAATGAAGTGGTCAATCTTTTCCTCAGGCACTTTCTCCCTCGGCGTCGTTGCCGGTTTCGGTCCAAAATGAGCGTCCACTTCGGCCCGCACTATTGCATCGTTTTGCTCCTCGGTCATGTCGTAAGGCCTCTGAGGAAGAGGAGCGAGGCTGCTTGGACCATATTTATATCGCTTGTCTCCGCCTGTACTTCCTGTACTACCTCGACTCGTATCGCTACGCACCATAGCTGCGGCGTGTCTCTTCTGCGATTGCTTAGGTGGCGGAGACGGCTGACATGGCTTAGTTGGAGCAGGAGGAGTGGCCTGACGCTGTGCCGGACTTGAAGCATGAGGTGTGGCCTGACACGGTGTCGGACTTGAAGCAGGAGGTGTGGCCTGATGCTGTGCTGGACTTGAAGCAGGAGGTGTGGCCTGACACGGTGTCGGACTTGAAACAGGAGGAGTGGCCTGACGCTGTGCCGGACTTGAAGCAGGAGTCTGCTCACGCGTTCGTGGACTTGGAGGAGCGGGAGTCTGCTGACACGGTGGCGGTCTTCGAGGAGGAGTCGGCATACGCGGTGTCGGTGGACTTCGAAAGATGATGCAATCCTTTCTCCATAGGACGATACGATGTATGGCCTCTCCCAGTGTGTGCTCGTCGTCACCTCCAGGAATGTCAAGCTCTAGCCCCGAATATGGGTCCACCACCTCATCAACCAAGACACGAGCATAGCCCGCTGGAATCGGGGTGCAATGGAAGGTTGCTTCGGGGGTAATGGTAAAAGCAACGACGTCCGCCACCTTCATGGATATGTTCTTCATTTTGAAGTGTAGCTCACAGTTAATGTTCTCTATGATGTCATCCACAGGGTATGTATCCAGCAGTGCGTCGCCCGGGGCGGAACCAACGCTGCTTCTCGGCATGGATGGGACGGTGCTATCCAATGCTGGATGATCATCCGCTTGCTGCTGCCGCTGCTGAGACCTCCTTTCCTGGCTAAGTGAGTCGATCTGCTGCTGCTGCTGCTGGAATTTGAGTTCCAAGTCCGCGTGCCTTGCTTCTAGGCCTTGAAGGCGTTCCGCGTCCTACTTCCTCTGCTCCTCCTCCAGCTTCCTCTTCTTCTCCTCCTCCATCTTCTTTCTTGCACGGGTCCTGTAGTCGCCGTTCCATTCCAAAAAGCACTCATACCAGGGAATAACGCCCTTGCCTCGTGTTCTTCCCGGGTGTTCAGGATTTCCCAGGGCGCGCGTAAGCTCGTCATTCTCTCTGTTGGGCGTGAACACCCCCTTTCGAGCATCTTCTATTGCGTCAAGTAACTTTTGTTCTGCTCCTTTTAGACTTGCCTTCTTCGAAACCAGGCATGTCTTCGGGTCCAACGCCCCCCATGCGCATAGAACCAAGTTCTGCACCTGGGGGGCCAGCTCCTAGTAACCGGAGTGACCCCAGCATCCTCCATCTCTTGCTTAGACTTATCCCACTTAGGCATTGCCACCGCGTAGCCACCTGGACCCAGCCTATGGAACTGCGTCTTTTTTGCGGCATTGGCCTTGTTTTTTCTCGACCGTTCCTTAGATAATTCTGATTCCTTGAATTTCACGAAAGTGGGCCAGTGTTCTCTTTGCTTCTCCAGTGTTCCCTTGAATTCTGGAGTCTTCCTTTCTGCAGCGAGATAGTTGGCCCATACAATTTTCTTGTGGGTGTTGAATGCAATTGCCATCTTCTTAAGAGCAGTGTCCTTGACTTTCTGCACATCTGCATCGGTGAAATAATCTGGTAGGGTGAAATGTTCCATCAGAGATTCCCAAAGCTTTTGTTTTGCTCTGTCATCGACCCAAGTAACATCTGGGCGTTTAGTTTTGGGCTCTTTCCATTCTTGAATGGAGATCGGGAGTTGGTCCTTCACAAGAACTCCGCACTGACGAACGAACTTGTTCGCAATGTTCTTAGGCGTGAGGGGTTCGCCACTAGCTTTGATGGAATCGATGTTGTACTTTACACCCTCCTTCAACTTTTTGCCCGAGCTGCGCTTTGTCCTGCTGTCTGTAGAAGCAGATTTGCTCGATCCAGAGGGCTGAAAGAAGAAAGATCGATTCGTTAATATATCTTCAAATAAAAAAACATGTGATGATCACTAGATGCCTGCTTATATAAATATACCTCACCGGTAGTCTTTGTTATTTCAAGATCAACATTGTATTCGTCATCATAATCATTGTCCGCGTCATCATAATCATAATCATAGTTCATGACTTCATCAGCTCGGTCGTCGAGATCGAATATCTTATCATCACCCTCCTCGGTATTGTTCAGATATTGGGAGCCGTCATTTGCTTCATTCAGATCATCTGGCCTGTTAGGGCTGCGTATGATCTCGAACAGGGCCTCTTCTCCCTCTCTGCCGGTATTGTCCGCCATAGCTTTATTTAACTAATACAGAAGAAATATAAAACAATTTAGTATTCAAATTACAATGCATGGATGCAATCAATAAGGAAAAATTGAATCATATAGTACATAATATGCATCGTCTCGAATAATATATAATCTCGAATACATCGTCTCGAATAATATATAATCTCGAATACATCGTCTCGAATAATATATAATCTCAAATACATCACTGGCTAGGTAGCTAATAAAGATCGAATACTATAGAAGAATCTAGGCCACTCGCGGTTCCTGGGGCGCGGGCGGTGGACACCCAAAGACAAGGAACCATCACACGATCATATCTCCGGTCATCTGCCCAAAGAATCTGCCAGGTATTGGAGAACCTGACGTCCATAGCAGCCATGTAGCGATGGACGTGCTCGTCCTCCTCCCTGACACGACGACGCACCACCTTCGGTGGGGCCGGCTCCCTCTGCACCGAATGTGGCCAACGTGAACGCCACCAAAGGAGATCAGGGTCGACGACGGGACCCGAGGCCGGGTTCCTCACCAAGCGGCGCGCCCCTCCAGGTAGCACCTCCCAGTGCCAGCCCGGCGGAGCCCAATCCCGGACATGGCTCAGCCGGACGTCGTCGCGAACGGGTCGACGGCGAGGATGCGGGCCGGGCATCGTCGAGAACAAATACTATATGCCCGCAAAAAGTAACATTTTTTAAATGATTGGATTGTGATAACTAAAATTCTATATGCAAATTCTAACAATTTGACATTAATCTAATTCATCTAACTAAAACTAATTCTAAAATTTCTAACATTTCTATATATATAACTAACATTTCTATAACATTTCTAATATTTCTATAACTAAAAAACAAAAAAAATTGCTAACATTTCTATAAATATTTCTATAACTTAAAAACAGAAAAATTTATAACATTTCTATATAACTAACATTTCTAATATTTCTATAACTAAAAAACAGAAAAATTTCTAACGTTTCTATAAATATTTCTATAACTAAAAAACAGAAAAATTTCTATAACTAAAAAACTAAAAAACAATGTGTCTCTGTGTGTGTGTGGACATGGCGGCCGGGGCAGGAGCTCACCGGCGAGGCGAGGCGACGGGGGGCGGCGACGGGCGGCGACGACGGGGATGGGGACGG
>NC_057811.1:53812928-53827767 GCF_018294505.1 Triticum aestivum
CCGGGGCGGCGACGACGGGGACGGGGCGGCGACGGGGGCGTCGACGAGGGGTGGCGACGGGGGGCGGCGGGCGACGGCGCAGAGGAGAAGAAGCAGATAAGAAACTGAATTTTTTGAAGTGTTTTCTTATATAGGATGGGCCTTTAGTACCGGTTGGAACGACCAACCGGTACTAAAGGTCAATTTTGGCCAGGCCAAGCGGCGGGAAGCGCCCACCTTTAGTACCTGGTGGTGGCTCCAACTGGTACTAAAGACCCTCCCTTTAATACCGGTTTGAGCCACCACCCGGTACTAAAGGTGGTGCACTGGCACAGGTGTGGTGCGTCATGTTTAGTCCCACCTCGCTAGCCGAGGGGCGTCCGCACTGGTTTATAAGCCCCAGTGCGGTAGCTCTCTCGAGCTCCTCTCCAAAGCAGGCCTACTGGGCCTAAATGTTCTGTGCTGCCTTGTGGGCCTACTGGTCCTTTGCGGGCCTGCATCCTGGCCCAACAACAGGTTGGGTTTCTAGTCGTATGCAGGCCGTTGTGGCGTAGTAGGCGGGCTTTTTTATTTTCTTATTTTTTTGCTTTATTTATTTTTGTTTTATTTATTTTTGAGTTGTTTTTTGCTGTATTTAGAGTTTCTTTGTGAATAGTTTTGCTTTAGGTACAAAAAATTACAAACTTTCTATTAGTGCCGGTAGTTTACAAATTTGAATAGTTTACATTTTGAATTATTTGAAATTTGTGTGAATAACTAGTTTGTGAATAACTTAACTTTAAAATAGATTTTTCAGTGATTCTTTTTTCTTATGTTTAATATTAGTGTGTTTTATCATTATATTCAATTTGGTAATGCTTAGGTTATTTAAAAAATGAAATGCCTTTGTAACGGATGAGTTTTCGTCCGAAACCCTGATACTTCGAAAGAGATTGTCGATTTTGTATACGAAGTGCATCCAGTTTTTGCGGTAACCCTCTCTACTTTTTTGCACATGCTATGTGGGTGAAATTATGATACCATGCCAACTTTCAACCTTTTCTGAGTTCATTTGAAATGCTTTTCAATTTCAGGGTCATTTAGCTGAAAAATCAGTAAATGGATGAAAGAATTTGTTTGCACATAAAATTTCTTCGCGTTTCAAATACCAAAACACATAATACCCTAACTATTACGGAGATTTCCTCCTGGGTGTGAAACACAGAAGAAAGTGATGATAGTGAAGCCGATCACATCCCAGATCTTTGGGTGTGAAACTTTTTCTTCGCGTGTGTCCCTTTGCGCCGTAGCCATGGAAAATCTTCATCATTTAACTGGATGCTCGGGTCAATATTCACTGTGAATGGAGCAATTTCATCGAACTTTTCATAATCTTCTGACATGTCTGTCTTGTCATCCACTCCCACGATGTTTCTCTTCCCAGAAAGAACTATGTGGCGCTTTGGCTCATCGTATGATGCATTCGCTTCCTTATCTTTTCTTTTTCTCGGCTTGGTAGACATATCCTTCACATAGAAAACCTATGCCACATCATTAGCTAGGACGAATGGTTCGTCTGCATACGCAAGATTGTTGAGATCCACTGTTGTCATTCCATACTGCGGGTCTTCCGTTACCCCGCCTCGTGTCATATTGACCCATTTGCACCGAAACAAAGGGACCTTCAAACCATGTCCATAGTCAAGTTCCCATATCTCCTCTATGTAACCATAATATGTTTCCTTTCCCGTCTTGGTTGTTGCATCAAAGCGGACACCACTGTTTTGGTTGGTGCTCTTCTTATCTTGGGCGATCGTGTAAAATGTATTACCATTTATCTCGTACCCTTTGAAAGTCATTATATTCAAAGATGGTAACTGGGACAGCGAGTACAGGTCATCTTCAATAGAGGCGTCATGCATGGTACGTGTCTGCAACCAGCCAGCGAAACTCCTGGTTTGTTCACGTGTAATCCAGTCATCAGACCGCTTCGGGTGTTTGGAGCGTAGAAAATTCTTGTGTTCGTCCATATACGGAGCCACCAAGGCGGAATTCTGTATAACTGTGTAGTGTGCTTCAGTGAGAGAATGTCCGTCCATACATATTTTTTGATTCCCTCCTAGCATGCCTTTTCCATCCAGTCTGCCTTATGCCGCGATTCAGGAACACCAATCGGCTTAAGGTCAGGAATAAAGTCAATACAAAACTCAATGACCTCCTCATTTTCATGGCCCTTGGAGATGCTTCCTTCTGGCCTAGCACGGTTATGAACATATTTCTTTAAGACTCCCATGAACCTCTGAAAGGGGAACATATTGTGTAGAAATACAGGACCCAAAACGTTAATCTCTTCGCATAGGTGAACTAGGACGTGCGTCATGATGTTGAAGAAGGATGGTGGGAACACCAACTCGAAACTGACAAGACATTGCACCAAATCATTCTCTAACCTTGGTATGATTTCTGGATCGATTACCTTCTGAGAGATTGCATTGAGGAATGCACATAGCTTCACAATGGCTAATCGAACGTTATTCGGTAGAAGCCCCCTCAATGCAACCGGAAGAAGTTTCGTCATAATCACGTGGTAGTCATGAGACTTTAGGTTCTGGAACTTTTTCTCTGCCATGTTTATTATTCCCTTTATATTCGACGAGAAGCCAGACGGTACCTTAATACTGAGCAGGCATTCAAAGAAGATTTCCTTCTCTTCTTTGGTAAGAGCGTAGCTGGCATGACCCTGATGTATGCCGTCTTTTCCATGCATACGTTGCTGGTCCTCCCGTGCCTCAGGTGTATCTTCTGTCTTCCCATAGACGCCCAAGAAGCCAAGCAGGGTCACGCAAAGATTCTTCGTCACGTGCATCACGTCGATTGCAGAGCGGACCTCTAGGTCTTTCCAATAGGGCAGGTCCCAAAATATAGATTTCTTCTTCCACATGGGTGCGCGTCCGTCAGCTCATTCGGAACAGGTTGTCCGCCAGGACCCTTTCCAAAGACTACCTTCAAATCCTTGACCATATCATGTACATCAGCACCAGTACGGTGGCGAGGCTTCGTCCGGTGATCCGCCTCACCTTTGAAATGCTTGCCTTTCTTTCTTACGGGATGCCTGCTCGGAAGAAATCGACGATGTCCCAGGTACACATTCTTCCTATAATTGTCCAAATATATACTGTCGGTATCATCCAAACAGTGCGTGCATGCGCGGTATCCCTTGTTTGTCTGTCCTGAATGGTTACTGAGAGCAGGCCAATCATTGATGGTCACGAACAGCAAGGCCTTTAGGTCAAATTCTTCCCCCATGTGCTCATCCCACGCACGTACACCTGTTCCATTCCACAACTGTAAGAGTTCTTCAACTAATGGCCTTAGGTACACATCAATGTCGTTGCCGGGTTGCTTAGGGCCTTGGATGAGCACTGGCATCATAATGAACTTCCGCTTCATGCACAACCAAGGAGGAAGGTTATACAAACATAGAGTCACAGGCCAGGTGCTATGGTTGCTGCTCTGCTCCCCAAAAGGATTAATGCCATCTGCGCTTAGACCAAACCATACGTTCCTTGCGTCATCTGCAAACTCCTTCCCGTACTTTCTCTCGATTTTTCTCCACTACGACCCGTCAGCGGGTACTCTCAACTTTCCGTCTTTCTTACGGTCTTCTCTGTGCCATCGCATCGCCTTGGCATGCTCTTTGTTTTGGAACAAACGTTTCAACCGTGGTATTATAGGAGCATACCACATCACCTTGGCAGGAATCTTCTTCCTGGGGCGCTCGCCCTCGACATCACCAGGGTCATCGCGCCTGATCTTATAGCGCAATGCACCGCATACCGGGCAATCGTTCAAATCCTCGTACTCACCGCAGTAGAGGATGCAGTCATTAGGGCATGCATGTATCTTCTGCACCTCTAACCCTAGAGGGCAGACAACCTTCTTTGCTTCGTACGTACTCTCGGGCAATTCGTTGTCCTTTGGAAGCATATTCTTTATCATTACCAGCAACTTTCCAAATCCCTTGTCAGATACAGCATTCTCTGCCTTCCATTGCAGCAATTCCAGTGTGGTGCCCAACTTTTTCTTGTCAGCTTCGCAATTCGGGTACAACAATTTCTTGTGATCCTCTAACATGCGCTGCAACTTCTTCTTCTCCAAATCACTTGTGCAGTTTCTCTTTGCATCGGCAATGGCCCGACCTAGATCATCAGCGGGCTCATCTGATGCCTCTTCTTCAGCTTCTTCCCGCATTGCCGGCTCAGCTTCTTCCCCCATTGTTTTATCATCGTATTCAGGGAACCCATGGCCAGGATAGCTGTCGTCGTCCTCTTCTTCTTCATTGTCTTCCATCATAACCCCTCTTTCTCCGTGCTTGGTCCAAACATTATAGTGGGGCATGCAACCGGACTTAAACAGGTGGACGTGAATGGTTCTTGACGTAGAGTAATTGTGATCATTCTTACAGACTAAACATGGACAAGGCATAAAACCATCCGCCCGCTTGTTTGCCTCAGCCGCAAGCAGAAAAGTTTGCACGCCATTAATGAACTCGGGAGAGCATTGGTCATCGTACATCCATTGTCGGCTCATCTTCATTACACAACACTGAAAAGACCAAATTAATACAAGTTCATACATAAAGTTCATACAAGACTTAAATGCAACAAACAAATAACTCTCTAACTAAAGAATTTAAATGCAACAACAAATGCGATCAAGATCGCAACTAAGGTAACAATTGATCCAACAAAATAATGATACCAAGCCTCACTATCAATGGCATATTTTCTAATCTTTCTAATCTTCAAGCGCATTTTCTCCATCTTGATCTTGTGATCATCGACGACATCGGCAACATGCAACTCCAATCCCATCTTCTCCCCCTCAATTCTTTTCAATTTTTCTTTCAAATACTCGTTTTCTCTTCAACTAAATTTAACCTCTCGACAATAGGGTCGGTTGGAATTTCCGGTTCACAAACCTCCTAGACAAAAATATCTATGTCAACTTGATGGGCATAATTTGTCATAAACACGAAATTCAACAACTAGTTTTAAAAGAGAATATATCACATCCGAATCATAACAAGGACGAGGGCCGACGGGGACGGATATCAAAATCATGGCACTATGTATAACAAACAACGTACAGGTAAGATAATTATACGAGTAACTATATATCCAAATCACACAAACATCAATTTGGTAATGTAAAACATTCATGAACAAGAGGCTCACCACAAGGTGGTGCCGGCGACGGAACGGTGCGGGCGATCGACTGTGGTTATGACGGAGATTTAGAAGGCACTAAGTAAATCACACCTACATATGCAAACTAAGTGTTATTTTTGACCTCAAATTGCATATTAATCAAATACTAGCACATATATCACCCGGGAAAAAAAGACACATCCGTGACATTTTGGGCCGAACGAAAAAAAATTCTGTCATACATATGACACTTCTATGACGATAATTGTGACAAAACCCGGTATCATCATAGATGTGGTGGGCTCCTACTTCTATGACAAAAAATCATGAAAGAAAATGGGCTTTTCGTCCTGGGCGGGCCGGAGATGCAGCTGCATGACATTCTTTGGGCCGTCCATGACGGAAAAACCGTGGTAGAAGCGAGGGCGAGGAAAATTTTGGGGAGTTCCCGGTTACGGTGGGAGGTTGGGGGCCGAGCGATGCGCGTTTCTCTCATACACGTACGCGCGTGTGTGCGAGGCGTTGGCTCTAACTGAACCCGAGCGAGGCGTTGGGCTCTAACTGAACCCAAGCGATTGCACTGCAGGCTACACGTTACTGAACCCGAGCGATCGATCGATGGCTGTTAACTGAACCCGACCGAGCGATTCCTTCGCTACTGCTGCTAACTGAAGCCGATCGATGCTGCCTCTGGGATGAACAGTGAGCGTTGCGGGAGGGGGAGGGGGGTTGGATGAACAGTGAGCGATGGCGTTGCCTCTGGATGAACAGGACCCCGTGGTGTGGAGGGGTGGATGAACAGTAGACGGTGGAGGGGTGCTCGTGGAGGGGTGGTTGAACAGGACCCCGTGGTGTGGAGGGCTGGATGAACAGTAGACGGTGGAGGGGTGCCCGTGGAGGGGTGGTTGAACAGTAGCCGGTGGAGTAGCGCGCGGTGGAGGCTGGATGAACAGGAGCCCGTGGAGGCTGGAGGAGGTCGACGGTGGAGATGAACAGTATCCTGTGGAGTCCCGTTTTGCGGTACGCCACAGCCCTCCCGATGAACAAGACCCCCGTTTCGACCGTAGGAGGTCCGTTTCGTCTGTTTTGCGGTACGCCACACCCCTCCCGATCAACAGGACCCCCATTTCGACCGTAGGAGGTCCGTTTCGTCCGTTTTGCGGTACGCCACACCCTTCCCGATCAACAGGACCCCCGTTTCGACCATAGGAGGTCCGTTTCATCCGTTTTGCGGTACGCCAGACCCCTCCTGATGAACAAGATCCCGTTTCAAACGTGGCCGGTCGAACACAAGGCCGTTTCCTCCGTTCTGCGGTACGCCAGGCCTCGTTTCCATCGCTTGTTCCGTCCAAACCCTCCCGATGAACACGACCACACATTCCGTTCCGACCCAGCTGGTTGGCTCCCACGCATTCCGTTGCCTCCCGATGAACACGACGCATTCCGTTGCCTCCCCATGAACACGACGCATTCCGTTGCCTCCCCATGAACACGACGACGACGCTGTTTCTCCGTTCTGACCCAGCCATGTCAACGAGCCCTCGCCGTACGTATGCGCGAGTAGGCGTTCGAGACCCCGCCCGTATGTACACATACGTGGCCGTATTTTCTTTCTTGCACCCTGGCCGCTGTACGTACGTGTACATGCTACGTGCGCGCCTCTACTACGACACGTGAGTGCCTCTACATCCACCAGTATATATGTACGTACACGTTCGCGACCAGAATGACAACGCTACGTACGCTTCGACCAGGTGGGTCCCGACTGTCAGGCACTTCCTTGCGTGCGAAGATGTAGCTGGTGGGTCTCAGCAGTCAGGGGGCGAATCGTTTTGTTTTTTTTGCCCGGAGGCACTTCCTTGCGTGCGAAGGTGTAGCTGGTGGGTCCCAGCAGTCAGGGGGGAAACATTTTTTTCGCGAAATACGGTGGCCCGTCCGATGGGTCCCCGCTGTCAGGTGGAGGAATAATTATTTTGCGCGTAATAAGGAGGCACTTCTTGGCTGCAGGCGTGGACCCAGCTGTCAGCGTCTCCACGCACAGTACTCTTCCGATGGAAGTCAGTCGTTGACCACATTGACCATGCCGCGCCGAGAGCACCACGGCGGTGGATGACGGCGAGGCCTAGGAAGGGGACGACACGGAGGCAGGGAAGACTCAGTAGTTGTTTCCCACGCGGAGGGGAGTACGACTGTACGAGGGTTTACTGGTTCGGCTAGGCCAGCGATGGGAGTACGGTGGGGCGGTGAGACCTGCGCGGCAGCACAGCTGGCCGCGGGGAGGAGGGAGCAGGCAGTCCCGCCAGCGCTTGTTTGAGCGGCTGGAGCAAGAAGAGCAGAGATTGATGAAGCACGACGGCCGTTGGATGGACATCCAACAGTCAGTGCTTGTGCGTCAACCTTTTTTTAGGAAAGCCTCAAATCTGTGGAAAACAGCATACATCCCATCTGCCATTATTTCTAATAATTTACAACCCATTTGCTAATTCTTAAGGTTTTTTTGGAGCCCATATTCTTTTTGTTAGCATTACAGCCCATATTGTGGCCACAGTTAAAACATTATACGAAATTTTGCATATTTCGGTGCGGTCCGAACTGTTTTTAATCCCGAAATTTTCACTCACATTCAAACTGATTTTAAAAATAAATGTATATCAATATAAAATCCAACAAATTCTCCACGCATAAAAATTAATGTAATTTAAAATCTTGAAATGAAAAAAAAGATATTTGAAACTAATTGCTGGTTTGATGTGTTTTAAAAATGTACAACCCATTTCTCATTACTGATGGGCCATTTTCTCGGCCAGCCGAATGAAAGCTCTCCTCGTCTTGAAAGATTTGCAGCCCAAAAGGCCTGACAAAGCGACTTACTTGGCAAATCACAAAAAAACTGGGTTGTGGCCGTGGACCCAGCTGTCAGCCTCTCCACGTACAGTACTCTTCCGATGGAAGTCGTTCCTTGACCACGTTGACCACGCCGCGTGGAGAGGACCACGGCAGTGGACGACGGCGAGGCCTAGGAAGGGGACGACACGGAGCCGGGGAAGACGCGGCAGTGGAAGCCCGCGCGGAGAGGAGTACGAGGGTTCACTGGTTCGGCTGCGGTGTGAGGCTGCCGTCGCCGCAGGGCCTGGCCAGCGGTGGGAATAGTAGGGGGCGGTGAGGCCTCTACGGCAGCACAGCCGGCCACGGGAGGCAGGAGCATGCGGCACGACCGGCGCTGCTTTGGGCGGCTGGAGCAAGAAGACCAGAGGTTGAAGAAGCACTACGGCCGTTGGATGGACATCGTACGGTCACTGGAGCTAGAATCGTTCATATTGACTAAGTTGACAAAGCCCTTCGTCCCCGTCAACTTAGTAGGCCCACAAGTCAGATTCCCACCAAGGTGGGTCCCAGCTAGCCGGGGGAGGATTCATTTTTTTGTGCGTAATAAGGAGGCACTTTTGATGGGTCTGAGCTGACAGCGGGGGGAACGTTTTTTCGCGAAATACGGTGGCCCGTCCGGTGGGTCCCAGCAGTCAGGGGGAAATGATTTTTTTCGCAAAATACTGGTGGCCAGTCCGGTGGGTCCCCGCTGTCAGGTGGAGGAATAATTATTTTCCGCGTAATAAGGAGGCACTTCCTTGCGGCTGCCGTGGACCCAGCTGCACTAGTAGAAAACTGGGCTTTGGTCACAGGGCAATATTCACATTAGTCCCGGTTCACTCACGAACCAGGACTAATGTGAGCATTGGTCCCGGTTCGTGCGGCCAGGGGCCTGCCGGGCCTCGTGGGGGCATTGGTCCCGGTTCGTCCGGCCCCTTTGGTCCCGGTTGGTGGGACAAACCGGGACCAATGGGCCTCGCTCCAGGCCCACCACCATTGGTCCCTGTTGGTGGCTTGAACCGGGACCAGAGGCTCACCCTTTAGTCCCGGTTGGTGCCACGAACCGGGACCAATGAGTTGCCTATATATACCCCATCGCCACAGTAGAGCACTCCACAGTGCTCTGTTTTTTCTGGCCGGCGAGGGGAGGGCATTTGGGTGCTCTAGCTCACCTCCTATGCACATGAGGTGTTCGATGAAATGTCTGAGCCACACTAGTTAATCTTTCTCCTCTCGAAACTCGACCTCCGAGCTCCATTTTCCCCGAGATTTGTATAGGTTTAGCGGTCCGTCACGTCCCGTCCCCGTCTTCACCGCCGCGCCGATCTCGTCGCCAGCACCACCGTGGTGAGCCTCTTGTTCTTATCTTCTTTCTGAAAGAAAAAAATTCTTACTTTAGATAGATACTTGTCTAATTTTGTTACTTTTATTATTCCTTCTTATTACATAGTGCGATGGTTTTGGTATCCGCCCCCGTCGGCCGTCGTCCTGTCTATGATTCGGATGTGGTATATATTATCTTTTTATAACTATTTGGTTCAGTTATTGTTTATGACAAATATGCCGACCAACGTGACATATATTTTATTTATCTAGGAGGTGGTTGAACCGGAAATTCCAACCGACCCTATTGTCAAGAGGTTAAATTTAGTTGAAGAAGAAAACAATTACTTGAAGGAAAAATAAAAAAAATTGAGGAGGAGAAGATGATATTGGAGTTGCATGTTGCGGATGTCGTCGATGATCACAAGATCAAGATGGATGCAATGCGCTTGAAGATTAGAAAGATTAGAAAATATGCCATTCATACCGAGGCTTGGTATCATTATGCCGTTGGATCAATTGTTACCTTGGTTGCGATTATGATCGCATTTCTTTTCACATTGAAATGTTTTACATAGTTTCAATGTATGGTTTAATTAATTAGATGCTCTAGAGAGCTATATATATATGTTGTTAGATGAGAACTATGTATGTACTTTGGTTTTAATGTGATGATGAACTTCTATTAATTTGGTCACTTAATTATCTATTCATGATGTTCTGTAATGGTTTTTGACACACTTAATTATATATAATGCACGCAGATGAACCGGCAATGGATGTACAGTGACAGACACACCTCCGAGTACATTAAGGGCGTGCATGATTTTCTCGAAGTGGCTGAGGCAAACAAGCAGAATGGTTTTATGTGTTGTCCATGCCCTACATGTGGGAATACCCACCTGCTTTATAAGGGTTTCATGCCACACTATAATGTTTGGACGAGGCACGGAGAAATAGGGGTTATGATGGAAGACGGTGAAGAAGAAGAGGACGATGACAACTATGTGCCCCCTGAATACGGTGATGCTGCAACGGGGGAAGCTGCTGAAGATCAAGAGGAACCAGACGATGTGCCCAATGATGCTGCAAGGGGGGAAGCTGCTGAAGATCAAGAGGAACCAGTTCCCGATGATGATGATCTCCGCCTGGTCATTGTCGATGCAAGGACGCAATGCGAAAGTCAAAAGGAGAAGCTGAAGTTCGATCGCATGTTAGAGGATCACAAAAAAGGGCTGTACCCCAATTGCGAAGATGGCAACACAAAGCTCGGTACCGTACTGGAATTGCTGCAGTGGAAGGCAGAGAATGCTGTGCCTGACAAAGGATTTGAGAAGCTATTGAAAATATTGAAGAAGAAGCTTCCAAAGGATAACGAATTGCCCGACAGTACATACGCAGCAAAGAAGGTCGTATGCCCTCTAGGATTGGAGGTGCAGAAGATACATGCATGCCCTAATGACTGCATGCTCTACCGAGGTGCATACAAGGATCTGAACACATGCCCGGTATGCGGTGCATTGCGGTATATGATCAGACGAGATGACCCTGGTGATGTTGACGGCGAGCCCCCCAGGAAGAGGGTTCCTGTGAAGGTGATGTGGTATGCTCCTATAATACCACAGTTGAAATGTCTGTTCAGAAACGAAGAGCATGCCAAGTTGATGCGATGGCACAGTGAGGACCGTAAGAAAGACGGGAAGTTGAGAGCACCCGCTGACGAGTCGCAGTGGAGAAAAATCGAGAGAAAGTACTGGGCTGAGTTTGCAGCTGACCCAAGGAACGTATGGTTTGGTCTAAGCGCGGATGACATTAATCCTTTCGGGGAGCAGAGCAGCAATCACAGCACCTAGCCCATGACTCTATGTATGTATAACCTTCCTCCTTGGATGTGCATGAAGCGGAAGTTCATTATGATTCCAGTTCTCATCCAAGGCCCTAAGCAACCCGGCAACGACAATGATGTGTACCTAAGGCCATTAGTTGAAGAACTTTTACAGCTGTGGAATGGAAACGGTGTACGTACGTGGGATGAGCACAAACAGGAGGAATTTAACCTGCACACGTTGCTGTTTGTAACCATCAACGATTGGCCCGCTCTCAGTAACCATTCAGGACAGACAAACAAGGGATACCACGCATGCATGCACTGTTTAGATGACACTGAAAGTATATACCTGGACAAATGCAGGAAGAATGTGTACCTGGGCCATCGTCCATTTCTTCCGACCAACCATCAATGTCGAAAGAAAGGCAAGCATTTCAAAGGCGAGGCAGATCACCGGAAGAAGCCCGCCATGCGTACCGGTGATCATGTACTTGCTATGGTCAATGATTTACACGTAATCTTTGGAAAGGGTCCCGGCGGACTAGCTGTTCCGAATGACGCTGAGGGACACGCACCCATGTGGAAGAAGAAATCTATATTTTGGGACCTACCCTACTGGAAAGAGCTAGAGGTCCGCTCTTCAATCGACGTGATGCACGTGACGAAGAACCTTTGCGTGAACCTGCTAGGCTTCTTGGGCGTGTATGGGAAGACAAAAGATACACCTGAGGCACGGGAGGACCTGCAACGTTTGCACGAAAAAGACGGCATGCCTCCGAAGCAGTATGAAGGTCCTGCCAGCTACGCTCTTACGAAAGAAGAGAAAGAAATCTTCTTTGAATGCCTGCTCAGTATGAAGGTCCCGACTGGCTTCTCGTCGAATATAAAGGGAATAATAAATATGCCAGAGAAAAAGTTCCAGAACCTAAAGTCTCATGACTGCCACGTGATTATGATGCAACTGCTTCCGGTTGCATTGAGGGGGCTTCTACCGGAAAACGTCCGATTAGCCATTGTGAAGCTATGTGCATTCCTCAATGCAGTCTCTCAGAAGGTGATCGATCCAGAAATCATACCAAGGCTAAGGAGTGATGTGGCGCAATGTCTTGTCAATTTCGAGCTGGTGTTCCCACCGTCCTTCTTCAATATCATGACGCACGTCCTAGTTCATCTAGTCGACGAGATTGTCATTCTGGGGCCCGTATTTCTACACAATATGTTCCCCTTTGAGAGGTTCATGGGAGTCCTAAAGAAATATGTCCGTAACCGCGCTAGACCAGAAGGACGCATCTCCATGGGCCATCAAACAGAGGATGTCATTGGGTTTTGTGTTGACTTCATTCCTGGCCTTAAGAAGATAGGTCTCCCTAAATCGCGGTATGAGGGGAGACTGACTGGAAAAGGCACGCTTGGAGGGGACTCAATAATATGCAGGGACGGATATTCTTGGTCTCAAGCACACCACACAGTTCTACAGAACTCTACCTTGGTGACCCCGTATGTCGATGAACACAAGAACAGTCTGCGCTCCAAACACCCGGAGCAGTGTGACGACTGGATTACATGTGAACACATCAGGACTTTCAGCAGTTGGTTGGAAACACGTCTCAGAGGTGACACTACTGTTTGTGATGAGTTATACTCGTTGTCCAGGGGACCATCTTCGACTTTATTGACTTACAAAGGATACGAGATAAATGGGAATACATTTTACACGATCGCCCAAGATCAAAAGAGCACCAACCAAAACAGCGGTGTCCGCTTTGATGCAGCAACCGAGAGGGGAAAGGACACATATTATGGTTACATAATGGACATATGGGAACTTGACTACGGACATGATTTTAAGGTCCCTTTGTTTAAGTGCAAATGGGTCAATCTGTCAGGAGGCGGGGTACAGGTAGACCCACAGTACGGAATGACAACAGTGGATCTGAACAATCTTGGGTACACTGACGAACCGTTCGTCCTAGCCAATGATGTGGCACAGGTTATCTATGTGAAGGACATGTCTACCAGACCGAGAAAAAGAAAAGATAAGGAAGCGAATACATCATACGATGAGCCAAAGCGCCACATAGTTCTTTCAGGAAAAAGGGACATTATGGGAGTGGAGGGCAAGACAGACATGTCTGAAGATTATGAAAAGTTTCATGAAATTCCTCCCTTCAAAGTCAAGGCTGACCCAAGCATCGTGATAAACGATGAAGATTCTCCATGGTAACGGCGCAATAAGCAAATGACACAAGCGAAGAAAAAGTGAAGACTTTCTCCCGCAACTATTATGATGATACCATGCCAACTTTGTAACAGACGAGTATGATACCATTGTCCGTTTTGTACACGAAGTACATCTAGTTTTTGCCGTAACCCTCTCAACTTTCTTGCACATGCTATGTGGATGAAATGATGACACCATGCCAACTTTCAACCTTTTCAGAGTTCATTTGAAATGCTTTTCAATTTTAGGGTCTTATAGCTCAAAATAATTAGTAAATGCATGAAAAATAACAAATGAAGTCAGAAAGGGTTGAAAATTGATGATGTGGCTTTGAATGGTGCATTTTGAACACACAAAAAGTCAGGAGTTCAAATAAGTTTTAAAAAATGAAATCCCTTTGTAACAGACGAGTTTTCGTATGAAATCCTGATACTTCGAAAGAGATTGTCCGTTTTGTACACGAAGTGCATCCAGTTTTTGCCGTAACCCTCTCAACTTTCTTGCACATGCTATGTGGATGAAATGATGATACCATGCCAACTTTCAACCTTTTCAGAGTTCATTTGAAATGCTTTTCAATTTTAGGGTCTTTTAGCTCAAAATAATCAGTAAATGCATGAAAAATGGTGCATGAAAAATAACAAATAAAATAAATAAGTAATTAGAAACAAAATAATATAAACTTTAATAAAATATATAAGTAGAAACAAAATAAAATAAACTTTAATAACATAAATAAAATTTATGAAACTAAAATTATCAAAGTATATTCTGTTCAAAACATTATAAGCAACCTCTAGTATTATTGGAACTAAAATTATATAAAATTGATGCAACTAAAATTATCGAAGTATTTTCTGTTCAAAATCATTGAAAGCAAAAATAATTTTCATAAAGAACTTTTTTTGTTAGAAACTTTAATAGCAAAAAGAATTATCATAAAGTAAAATAAATAAGTAATTAGAAACAAAACAAAATAAAATAAATAAGTTTTTTGTTGTAAATAGAAACAAAACAAAATAAATAAAGCAAAAAAGAAAACAAAAAACTGGCAAAAAATAAAAATTATGCCACCTACTGGGCCACCACGGCCTGAATACGACTAGAAACCCATCCATGGCCAGGATTCAGGCCCGCAGAAGGCCCAGTAGGCCCACAGGCATGTACGGAGAGGTTAGGCCCGTAAGCCTGCTTTAGAGTGGAGCTCGACAGCTCAGGCGCACCGCACCTTATAAACAGGTGCGGCTCTCTCTCAGCTAGCGAGGTGGGACTAAACTCCCACCACCACGCCGCTGTGCAAGGCCATTGGTCCCGGTTGGTGGCACGAACCGGGACCAATGCCACCCTTTGGTCCCGGTTCGTGGCACGAACCGGGACCAATGCCCCCCTTTAGTCCCGGTTGGTGCCACCAACCGGGACCAAAGGCCGCTGCTT